>NC_043964.1:20906013-20943513 GCF_902148855.1 Sphaeramia orbicularis | reverse complement strand
GAAACATTATAAAAGAAACATGTAAAAGGTGATTAAAAACAGCAAGTAAGAAGACAAGATAAAATAAAAAAATAAATAAAATAAAATGAAATAAAATAAAAACATACACATTAAAGTAAGAATTGCAGTGCAGAGTTTCAAAAGAGAATATAAAATTTAAAAAGTCAAAAGCCTTTTAGTCAAAGGCAGCAGTGAACAGGTGAGTCTTTAACCTGGACTTAAAAGAACTCAGACTCTCAGCAGACCTGATATTTTCTGGTAGTTTGTTCCAGATATACAGAGCATAGAAACTGAACACTGATTCTCCATGTTTAGTTTTAGTTTAAATAAAAGCATTTTTAATGCTGCTAATCTGATGCTTTGTCACATTTTAACATACTCTAATATTCAGTCATTACTCACTTCATGAAGGTAACACGCAAAAAAAAAAAAAAATAAATAAAAAATTGTTAAAAAAAAAACTGTTAATAACAGTCGAATAATAATAACAAGCAACTGATTTATACTCAAATATGTTAGTGCAGATCAGGTTTATCAAGAACAGCAAAGTTACAGTAATGGTATGAATGTCAGTGTATGAGATGATACATAAGCGTCCACTTTGTTGGTTGATATGGAACTAAAACAACAAAATCCATGAATATACAAGAGAACAGCTGAAGAATAACTGTCCACTGTAGTGACCACCATGCATGAAAGGGTAAAAAAAAAAAAAAAAAAAAAAAAGCGTTGTCCACTGCAAAGGACATTCCATAACAAATTAACAATGCATCTGCAAAAACTGTTTCCAATCGAGACCAGTTTCCTGGGTCTCAGGAGGATATTGCAAATGATTGAATAAAACCCTCTTATTCACCTCCCAAAAGGAATTAAATAGAGGCATAAAAAAATAATGTCTTCTACTCTTCTACTTTGATTATTAACCACACATTGTGAAGCCTTTTGTTATAATAGCTCAGTTACTTACATAGGTGGGTATATGCCATAGGTGTGTGGGTGACTGACAGGTGCAGGGGAGGCGCCGTGATCCATATAGGTCTGGTTCCCACTGGTTGGGTCTGGATTGGCTGTAGTAAATCTGTAAATCATCAACACACACACATGACACAGAAGCCAGTCAGCGGTTGAGCATGTTTTCCAGCCTTGGCGGTGTTTATAGCCATTCTGTGTGAACCCACCGCTGAGCCGGGTAGGGAGCGGGGCTCGCTAACTAACAAGACTAACTCTAATGATGAGACGAAGACAAGCTCGCTCAGGAACCCCACATATCCTTAATTGGCCTCCTCCAAATGTAACAGCTAACTAATGGCTGATCTGAATTCAAGATCCAGTTCTTAAAAATTAACTCTCAAATCTAGTTACAGACGGAAAAACTGGTGGGTGGCTGAGAACGCTGAAGGGAAAGATACAGCAGGGATGAAAGGACAAAATGAACGTTACTTACTCTGGCACAACTTGCTTGATTTGCGGCTTCACATAGCCGTCGACTGCTTTGGCTTTGAAGACACAAGCACAGGGAGAGAAAATGACAAATTACACCTTTTAAGACTGTAGACTTCACACTCGCAGCTAGGGGTGTTAGAAAATATCGGTTCTGCAATATATCGCGATATTTCATTTCACAATACTGTATCAATATTAAAAAGTACTGGATCAACATTTTCAGGAATTTATTCAAATGCAGATATGGCAGAGGTTTATTTTGTTTTTTTTTTTGTTTTCTTTATTGCTTATATCTTAATTATTATTTAACATTGTTTTATTAAATAATGGTTATTTGAAACATCCTAAAAGCACTTTTTACTGTCTGAGAGGCAGATGTTAGTTCCTTTGTTGGGACAAAAATAATGTTCGGATGTTAGTTCTGAACTACTAGAATATGAACATTTGAACAGGATCTTAAACTGTAATGTCTGTAAAATATAATTTAAGTTTGAACACAGGAACATTTTGGGATATAGCATTAGATCCCATTGTGATTAAAAAAAAAAAAGTTTAGTATTTGTACATATTGCTGGTGTAATTCAATTATTCCAGGAAATAATCATTTTTGAAAAAGAAACAAACAAAAAAAATGCAGTTTTAACAGTATCATGATATATCGTATCGTGATCCTAGTATTGTGATTTGTATCGTATCGCCAGATTCTTGCCAATACACCGCCCTAATCGCAGCCACCATATGGAATTTTTTAAAGAAATGGCAGCCTGTACAAACAGAGGGTCCGCTTACACAGGGGTGGGGTGTAATATTTGGAGAAAACCTCATCCTTGGGTCTGTCGGGGTAAAGGAAAAGGAGGTGATTGAGATCGCTGATGCGGTCGGCGAGAGAGCGGATGGAGAAGTCTTTGGTTGTGTAGGGCATGAGGTTCCACACCATCCTCTCCCCTAGAGAAACAAAAAAAAAAAAATCAAAAAACAAATCCCAAATAATACATGAAATTTTTAGTTCAGTGTAGATGAAAGAAAAATGCAATAGTATCTGCCACTCCTCAACATAGAATCAGGACTCAAATGTTAAAACAAAATACATAATAATAATAATATATGTGACCAAATGCAGAGGAAAGATGTCAGTCACAAAAGAAAAAATATTGCAAAAGACACAAGAAAAAACAAAATGATAACACAAAGTCTGAACTAAACAAAATTAAAATCAGATGTACATGACGACAAATATGGTAAAACTCGGAACAAGAAAATGGTGCAAACAACGCACAAAGATGAAGCTGAAATCAATGAATTGCCTCTATATATGTGCTAAGTTTGAAGTAAATTTTCAACAAAATTGATGTTTTTATAGACGTGAAATTTTGCCCATTTTACGTAAATGGGAGAAAAAATAAATGTAAAAAAATCATAAAAAATTTGAACTTTGACCTACTGTTCCCAAAATATAATGAGATCTATTCTGGGTCACTGGCAATCTATAAACCTAATCTGGTATGAATTCAGTCAATAGTTTTGCTGCTAGAGTGTTAGCAAACTAGAAGCACTCGGAGAGTGCAGACCTCTGCCAAGGCAGATCAGTGCCCCCCCACCCCCGATCACCACCAAAATTTAATCATTTGTTCCTTTTGCCAGTATCAACATTTCCTGAAAATTTCATCCAAATCCATCCATAACTTTTTGAGTTATCTTGCATATGGACAGACAGACAAACCAACATTGACAAAAACATAACCTCCTTGGCAGAGGCAACAAACAAACAAAACCAAAAACAGTACCCCTTGCCTCCCCTTTGGGGGGGGGTAATAATTTAAAAGAAGCAATAGGAGAACAAATAGATTTAGTGAAAGAGATGCAAAAAAAACACATTCAAAAGGCTTTCAGGAGGATAAAACTGAGTTTTGCCTCTTGAGCTGAAATACTCTCTCCACAGTAGCTTATCACACAGTGAATTAACTGACAACTGGAAAAAAAAAAAATGGAGAAAATGATACATTTCAAACTAGAAGCACTCGGAGAGCGCAGACCTCCACAAAGGCAGATCAGTGCCCCGGATTTGGATGAAATTTTCAGGAAATGTTGATACTGGCAGAAGGAACAAATGATTAAATTTTGGTGGTGATTGGGGGTGGAGGGGCACTGATATTCATTGGCGGAGGTCTGCGCTTTCTTTTCTAGGAAAGCACTCATAGAGTGCAGACCTCCACCAAGGCAGGTCAGAAATTTTCATCCAAATCCGTTCATAACTTTTTGAGTTATCTTGCGCACAAACAAACAAACCAACACCGACAAAAACATAACCTCCTTGGCGGAGCTAATAAATACCTGCTTTGTTGGGATTTTCTGCCACCCAGGCGATTGTAATTCCTCCAATTTCAGAGTCACTAAAGCGCAAAAGGAAGGTACCGTTGGGTTTGGACATCAGCATGTCTTGAGCCTGCTGCTTGTTCACAAAACCCAAAATGGCTCTAAAAAGAGAAGGAAAACAGGAAAAAAGGTGTTAGAATGTCCACTCTGTCATCTCTTTGGTTTTCATCCTAGATTAAAAAGGATGTGGACTGAAGTATTTCTCAATTGTCAGGACTAAATAAATTGGGTCAGGAAATGTGGTGTTTTTGTACACCATGTCGTCGCTTTGAAAAAGAAACGCTGTTGTTTCTAGTTTTCAGCCAAAAATGTCTTTACCCATCATTCCAGTGTGGTTTGAGATGCTTTTTTGTGAGTTCCATCACACCGTCAAACCACTGCCAAAATGTGAAGTTTCTCCCTGGCAGGCTTTCCTGTAAAGAAAAAGGGGTTTAGGGAGAAAAAAAAAACATCAGCCAATGCAAGCAGTACATCTTTCAAAAGGTTTTCAGATTTCACCTCATCCATCCAGTCCAAAATACAGAGAACATGCACTGCTGTCTACACAATTATACCACTTGTGTTTATCATGTTCCACGTGTGCAGCTGTATAACAAGAGCTGATACTGTGTGTATGCGAGAAAATGAAAGGGTGAAATTATGTGTACATGTGGCCTATATATTGTACAATCATGTGAAGCTGAAACTGGATGTTCCTGTCTAATGAGTGTGGTGATGTGTGGTGAATCGGAGTGTATTTTCTGCCGTCGCCAGCATCTTTAGGCCAGAAAATGTGGCCTTCAGCCGTTGACTATGTAGACAAACAGGCCCATTAAGATGAAGACCTGGCAACCAATGAGGCATTCTCACTCAAGTGCATTACTGAATAGAGCTGCGGGAACAGCGCAAATGGAGCAAAAAGATGTTTATGTATGTATAAATTAGCGGTAAATCGCTCCATGGAGATCGAGCTTGGGGAAATCCCCCTTTAAAGAAAATGTGTGTTTGTTATTTACAGGGAGGAGAAAAAAAAGGGACTTTGTTGTAAATTAAGAGCAATTCTGACCGTTAGACTTACTTGCTTCAATTACTGAGTTGCATAAAAAACACTAGCAAAAAAGCTAATAAAAAAGGCAAGTAAGTGAGAAGAGAAAAGCAATAAATAATATAAACAGAATACACAAATAAAGCAGAAAAAAAAACCTCCCTTAATCCATTAAGAGCCAGTGCTACTTTTGTGGCAGTTAAAAAATGAATATTTCTTCTCTCTAACCTTTCTTAAATGTTTTATCGCCATATATTACAATATTACCCTTTGTATTTTGCATTTTTTTTTTACGTGGAAATCAGGTATTTTCCTAAGATGTTTATAAAAGCTCAAATTAAAGTTGAGGGTTATTATATCAGAAACAGAGAAACCTGAAGAAAAAGTGACTTTTTCAGCAGAGATATCGATAAATGAACATAAACCAAGCATTTCCATCCTTTGTCATTGAACAAACTCCATGGATTTTACCGATAAACCAGTGTTGTAGAAGATGACAGTGTTTCCATGTTCACTATGTTGCCTCTGAACATCCAAATGGGTCATATCTGATGACCATGAAAAGATGACAAACTGCATTTTACGTGAATTATTTCAACATGTTAATAGGTTTAGTGGTTCAGAAATTATTATACATTTTGGATCAGTAGATGCTTTTGGTCGCCAGTCACTGTTTGGGTCTTTATGAGTTAAATAAAATCTGTTTGTTAAAAAAAAAAAAAAAAAAGACATATTCATAAATGAAGACTGGTTCTGACCCTGTTAGACTTTGATAACTTGGTCACAATAATTCAGTTACATACAAAAACACTCTTGAAAAAACACTAGCAAAAAAGAAAAAGGAAAGTAAATGTGAAGAGATAAAATCAATAAAGAATATAAATAGAACACACTAATAAAGCAGAAAAAACCTCCCTTAAATTAAATCTGTGTTTGTTAAAAAAATGGACATTATCGTAAATACAATACCCTGTTAAACTGGGACCAGGTCATCGTCATGTTCCGGTAGTCCTCGGGGTTGTTGCTAGAGCTGCTGAAGGCTTTTTGAGCCAGGAAGACCAGGTTCTCCTCAGAAAGACCCCGGTTACTCTGCACCTCCGCCTTGTACTTGATGTTGATTGCGTCACAGAGCTGAGGCCAAAGCACCTTATCAGGCACGAGGAAAGGCACCCGTCCCTGTAGACGCACATGAGACAACATGTCAAGAAAAGCAGCATCATAACGGAATATTCCACAGATAAAAACAAGCAACACCTGGCTTTTCAACACTATGTAACACCTTATGTCAGCAATGTTGGACTATATTACAAGTAGAAAGGAACTGTTTCAGATACTTCCACACAGGCAAAAGAAAACCCCACCAGGAAATAACAAAAAATACAGATACTGAATGTTCAAGACCAAAAAGCATGTTTGAGCAGATGTAAAATATTTGGAAGTTTATTTTCGCAATCTCAAAAAGTTTGGTAATGGACATTTACAGTAGTTTCTGATAATAAATATGCTTAAAACTACAAGTTTGTTTTTTCTTTTACTAAAACACATTGTTTTACGCATTTATTATTTATAATAATGATCATTAATTGCCAGATATTGAAAGTTAAGTTCTTACTGAAAACAAAGTTCAAAAGAATTAGCAAAAAAGACCTTTTCTGACACTTTTATTGGGAAGAAAACCTGTTCTAATGGCAGTCTTAAAACTGTTAGGCTGGAACAAGTAATTTAACCCTAACTAATGTAGTTTCTCATTTCTTAAACAACCATGACTTTGACAGAAAGCATAAAGCAGTGTTTTTCAACCTTGGGGTCGGGACCCCACGTGGGGTCGCCTGGAATTCAAATGGGGTTGCATGAAATTTCTAGTGGCTGATAAAAAAAAGGAAAAAAAACTTACTAATAAAAAAAAAATATGGTGAGTTGACAGAGACAATCCCAATCCACAAAAGACATGACAAACTGTGAAGCTGAAACTGAAGCACTGTGGTACTGTTTATCTGTCAAATGTTCATTGTGGTCAGTTCCAGATGCTGCAGCTCTTTCATAATTCACAGTTTAAGTTCTTGTTTGTTCAGTATTAATTGTCAGCCTTGTCAATCCAAGCTGGACTGACTGTACATATCCTGACCAAGGAAAATCAAATTCTCACTTTGTGCAGTAATCTACACCTGGCTTTTCTGCCTCTGTCCATAATAATATACATTATACAGACTAAATGGCATCTAAAATTAGCAATTATTTATAACATAATATAGCAAACTATCACATGATCAAAAACAAATTAATTTTAGCAAAAAATGTCTATGTTTTGTCTGGGGTCACCAGAAATTAGTGATGTTAAAATGGAGTCACGAGACAAAAAAGGTTGGGAACCACTGGCATAAAGATTGGTATGTGTTTTAGTGGGAAAAGGTCATGGGGTCTAATGAGTCCAGATCGACCCTGTTCCACAGACAGAGATGAAGTGATTACCCATCATGCCTAGTGCTTACAGTGCAAATCTCTGGGGGCAGTGTTATGATCTGGGGTTGCTTCAGTTGGTCAGGTCTAGGTTTAACAACAGTATCTGTCCGAAAAATAAGGTCAGTGAGAACCTGAATATACTGAATGAGCAGATGTGAACATCAGTGGATTTTTCTTTGCTGATGACACTAGCGTATTCTAAGACAACAATATCAGGAGTCCTTGGGATCAAAAAGAAAAGAAAGGAGCATGGGACATCATTTTCCAGAGTCCAGACCTGAACCCCATTGGGAATCTTTGGGATGTGATGAAGAAAACTTTAAACAGTGGTTCATTCTCCATCATCAATACAAGATCTTGGTGATAAATTAACACAACTTTGGATGGAAATAAATGTTGAATAAGCGTTGAATTGCATACACAATGTAACAGCAAAATAAATCCTGTAATCACAGCTTAAGGCGGTCCAATGAAATACTGTGTGTGGGACTTTTTGTGCAGCCTGTTTGTTTATATAAATTTATACCCGCATTCATGCAGATGTGTGACAAATTACAAGCAAAATCTGATGGGTGTCGTTTTGTAGAGGACAACCATGGTCCCATTCATGGGGTGTAATGGTTCACTGAATGGTTTGATAAGAATGAAAATGACATGAAGGATATGCTGTCACCAGATCTTAAAACATTTGGAAGATTTTGGACCAATGACTTGGACTACCGTCAACAAAACACCATAAGAGGGATCATCTTTTGGAAGAGTTGTATTCAACTCTGCAGTGCAGATCACAGACGGGGAGAATCAAAGCTGCAGCGCACTGATGGGAACCGCTGCAGGGGTTTTTCCAGTTCTTAACAAACATTCAGATGGGAAATCCTCAAGGGACAGACAATTTTCTAAGTAGTGGCTTTTTGATTTGTAACATGTATAACATTTTTTTTCCTAACGTCAAGACCCTCAATAAATACTGCTACCCTGGTGGAGAAGCCCTCTGGTGGAATACTTGTATATATTCTCAAGGGCGGTCAAAATTAACGTGGATTAATCCTTCATCATGATTAATCTGATTAAAAATTTTACAGCAATTAACCCATCTGCAGCACAGAATGACTCTGAACATCTCTGCCAATGCATATGGGGCAGTTTGTCCAAGCAGACCAGTGGTTATTTCTCAAAGACTGCAAGGGAAGCTCAGCTTCCCCTAAAATTACGAAAATTAAAATGGTTAAATATGTACGGTTGTGCTGACATTTCATTGACTACAAATGTGTTAGAACACGTTCATCTCACAGACGAGTTTGTTCAGAATCAGCTTCATCACAAATCAACAGATTTGATGTTGTTCACTTCTCATACATTCCTGTTGCGCTGTTTTCTCATTTGATCTATGGTCAGTGCATTTGCCCGTAGAAGCCTGGCGTCCATGCACTTCAAGTGGAACAGTTTTTTTCATTGCCCCAAAACTGGACAGTAATTGGATAAATACTACGATGTTGTCCTGCCCCCAGACGCTCGGCGTCTCTGGGGGTGAATGGAGCTGTGGGTGGAGCTCGGCTGGACTGGACGCCAGGCTTCTACATGCTGATTGGAGGATCAGTTGACAGGCTGAATCCCATTTGATTGACAGCTACTTTGAGATCAACTCCTTTACTTGACAGAGTTCAGTTTAATACCATCGCGCACTCTGCTGTGAAATCGAGAGAGAAACCACTACGAAATTAATAGTTCATTTCTTGCACTGTAAATAAAACACACTCATTGCAGTTCCTTGTTTCAATTTAACATAATTTCAACATTTTCAGGTCACTGACCATTTTCTTAAAAAGGAACGGACAACAATTTATGCTTAAATAACTTGACTTTTTTTTTTTTTATGAAAGCTGACAATGAGCTTCCCCTCTCTGAAAGATGAGCAGCTGCCACTGAAGTTGAGTTAGCATCACACATGCACAAATGGGAAGTTGATCCGGTAGTGACAGGCAGCAGAACCAACCCATAAAGATGGAAGACCCTAAACAGCACGTTGGCCCTCTGGATGGAAATATAAGGACAAAAAACCCCCAAGAGGAAACATAAAGTATTATGCACACTCTGTAAGAAGGAGTTTTCTTATCACCGAAGCACTTCCAGCTTAAGATACCACATTAATGCAAAGCATATGTTGGTCGGGGATTCTGGTAGCACTTTGGCTAATGCATCAAACGTGCGACAAACATGTTAAGCGTATATATATTCCCTTCTTTTTTGAGCCTGTTTGGTCATGCAAAATGAAACGTGATTAATATAGATTAAAAATGAATGACATTTAATTGTGATTAATTGAAATGAATCCACAGCGACCCTGTGATTAATCTGATTAAAAAATTGTAATCGTTTGACAGCACTAATATTCTCACATGGTACATTTGAATCTTGTTTGTCCCACTGATAAAGGCCAGCAGGCTGAAAGGCATTGGGGCTCAGTGAGGTCCACTGAGACACGCCATAATTAATAAAGGTGTTTTAAAATTATAAGATAGTTCTTTGGTTTTTGTATTTTTTGTGCATTGACAATCCCTTCATCAAAGAGCACCTCTTTTATTATTTTTCAGGACCATTTTTCGTTACTGCCTGGAGTTCCATGAAGCATTCCACTTTACCATTTGTTCAAACTACTGCTGCGTGTCTATACTGTAGGCATAAAACTGACAAGATCATCAATAATTCTAAAACCTGTTTTACTTGTTTTACTTAACAACTGTAATTTTCTTCAATCACATAATTATAGTTGCACATTGTAAATGAGGTGGCAATCATAACCGCCCGCAGCAGGCAAAAACCCTGTTCTGGCAGCACGTGGAGGCCCAACACCTGACTCATATACTCTGTTGGTTTTCCTTTTAATTTTTGCAGCCATTGTTATATATAGAAGTGGTTCTCAAACTTTTTACAGAGGAGTACCTATGTCCTGAAACATATTTTTCTGCAAAGTACCCCCAACTGTCATTTAAGCATTTTTGATTGAAAAAATTATGCAAAATTTGTTCCTGTGCCAAAGATGTCTGTTTTTATTTTCAAATCTTTGTAAACAAACAACATATATTTAACTTTAATATATTAAAAATAACAAATCTTTGTAATATAAATTGAAAAGTGTCCTCTTTCATAGATAAGAAAAATAAATGACTTGGTTATTAATGAATAAATGAACCTTTCATTAACAATAAGATAATTACTTAATTACTCAAACTCATCTTGAATAATATAAAATAGAAATGTTCTTAGAATGTTTCTAAAGCTTGGGGGGGGGGGGGGGCTCTGGGTTGTTAAAAATGTTGATATGAAATAAGGTCAGGAGTGTCAATTTTATTATATGAATGTATTTATTGTGTTTTATATTTCAGCATTAATTCTCACTATTTTATTAATTTTTATTTATTAATTTTATTTTATTTTGGATTCAGTACATAGTAACTTATTTAATGTATTTTTCCCAAAATTTCAAGTACCCCCTAGGCATCTACCAAGTACCCCTGGGGGTACACATACCCCCATTTGACAAAGACCAATATATATGATAGATTATACAGAACAGAATGAAAATACAAGTAATGATGTTTCCTTGAAATGTTAATTTAACAGCAAAATTTATGTGATAAGAAGTCTTTTGTCTAGATCAGCGTTATTCTTATGATTAAAAACATGTCACATTTTTTACACATAGACCCTGTTGACATGTTCATAAAATGGTTCAATCAATATACATTTTCTGCTTATAAAAATGATGGGTAATTATGGGTGTTTTTTGATAACATGCACAAAAAAACTCACCGGCTCTGCAAAAGCATTGTCCCACAAGACGGTAGCTGTGGCATTATTGTCTTGGCTACCGTGAACTATCACCACTACAGGTAGTGATAATGTCTGTTAAGAAAAAGAAAAAAGAGGGGAGAGCATTAACACAAGAACGCTACAATAAAAACTGTCACACACACAAAAAAATCTCCTTCATTGTATTTCTATTAAGTGCAATTGTATTGAATGGCATAAGCACAGAGGAGGGGGTGGAGCTTGTGTCAGATTTCACCAGATGCTTTATTCTGTTATTCCTGCATATTATTCTATCAGTCCTTATATGTTAAATGTGTTGTTATGATGAGCTTTAATAGCACCGCTAAAGAAAATGGTCCAAAGCGTTCAGAAAGACAAGAGATGACAATTAGAAATGAGGAGAATGAAGGTAAAATTCAAGCTTTGAGAATGCACTGATGGCCATGATTACGAGACTATGAATGGATAATGTCAAACATAATGACAGTGTATTTTTCTACCTTTTCTCTCTGGACCCACTTACCTTCACTTGAAAGACAAGCTCATTGCCTCCGACACTAAATTGAGACTCGAACAGAATGGTGAATTTCTCTTCTGTGACAGATTCTGCTCCTCGCCTATCCGATCGCTTAATCCTCTTCAATGACTACATGTGAGATGACAGATCGAAGAGGGAGATGTAAGTACACTTTACATACACAGAGGCTGAAAAATGCACTTATCATACACCACATGCATGCATAATTCACTTTGAGCAAGATGACATGGCTCATGTGTAAATAATAGATGGACCGTTTGAGAATAGTTACTGGTCTACTGAAGGTACACATTTTCTGTGTTACTGTTTAGTTGATATGGGTTTTTGCTGTACACACTGTACTGGAATACCCACATCATAAATAATGTCACAAGACTACAATGATGGACAGACAGAACAGATATATAACCAGGCAAAAAGATTAAAGAGTAATATACACATTTATAGTTAAAGACTGCCATTATAACAGGCCGCCTGGCTTTTCTTTGCAATAAAAGTGTCAGAAAAGGTCTTTTTTGCCAGTTCTTTTTCACCTTTGTTTGCAGGAAGAACTTAACTTTCAATATCCCGCCATTAACTGTCATTATTATAAATAATGAATGCTTAAAACAGTGTGTTTTAGTAAAAAGAAAAAAACAGACTTGAAGTTTTTAAGCGTATTTATCATCAGAAATAACTGTAAATGTCCTTAATGAAACTTTTTGAGATTGAAAAAATAAACTTTCAATTATTTTACATCTGTTCAAACATATTTTTTGGTCTTGAACACTCAGTAACCATGTTGTGACTTCATATTTTTTGTTATTTCCAGGCGTTTTCTTTATGCTTTCTGTCAAACTCATGAGTGTTTAAGAAATGAGAAACTACAATAGTTAGGGTTAAAATACTTGTTGCAGTGTAACCCTTTTAAGACTGCCGTTATAACAGGCAAACTAGGTTTTCTTTTCAATAAAAGTGTCAGAAAAGGTCCTTTTTGCCAATTCTTTTGCACCTTTGTTTTCAAGAAGACCTTAACTGTTAATATCTGGCCATTAATTATCATTATTATAAATAATAAATGCTTACAACAGTGAACAGTTGGGAAGGATAGGCAAAAAAAATAAGCTTTTGCTTCTAGCCTATTCTTTTTTTGGTTTTTATGTTTATTACAGTTGATGCACTGAGTACAATGATCGATATAAAACCAAAAATAAAATTCATTCATTCATTCATAAAACAGTGTGTTTTAGTTAAAACGAAAAAAACTGACTTGAAGTTTTTTAGCATATTTTTCATGAGAAATAACTGTAAACTTTTTGAGATTACAAAAATAAACTTTCAACTATTTTACATCTGTTCAAACATACTTTTTGGTCTTGAACATTCAGTATCCATATTATGGCTTCATAGTTTTTGCTATTTCCAGGCGTTGTTTTAGCCTGTGTGGAAGTCTCAGAAACTTTGCTGCCATTAAGTGTCATATAGTGCCAGAAAGTGCAGGATCTCAGCTTTCCCATGCCATTTGAATTTTGTGGATAGCTCCAATGTTTCAGGAGTTGCAGTCAGTTAAATGCTGTAAAGTGCAAAATTCCTTACCTGAGAGAACACCATTGTTAAAGGGTTAAATAGTCTTTCAGTATTTTTCTTGAGGCACTTTCTATAATGCTACGTTGATGCTGTTTCCTTAAGCCAAACTTATAAAATCACTCATTTATATCAGGACTCACCATGTTTCTAAAGTGTGCACTGAGAGTGCCTGTAGTCTGATGATACTCCATCACACAGTTATTGTTGAGAATTTCTCCACTGCTGTCACTGAAAGAGGCAAATGAAAACCAACCAGTGAGTCAATTAGCTTCACTCTGCACTGTGGCATACTTGAGTCTTGATAAGTAAATTTATCAAAAATAAAGTTAAAATTGTGTTTATTCGAAATGCAAAAATTAAGTAAAACCATGCAGTGTACAGGAATGAAATTCATGGTTGTATTATATGTAATTGTTTTAACCCTGACCACGTGTGTTGACGTTGCAGGCAGATGTTTGGGCTGTGGACTGGGTGTCATAAACAAGTAGCTTAACTGAGAAACAACACATGATGGCTGAGCTATTGAACTGTTCTTCATTTTAACCACTGTCTATCTGGCTGCCTTACGCTCTTGGAAGGTTTCTATTAGTCAAAAGGAATGTGGAACGATGCTGTAGAACAGGCTAAATGTGGATTCTCCATCCACACCATAGATTCCTCGGAGGCATTGTTCAAGTTCCAGCCATGTCTCTGTGGTGAGGTCTGGAAACACACGAGCCCAGAGTTCATCTCGGGTCCCACTGAGACTATGACTCCTTATCTCAATGGCGCCATGGACGCTCATTGCTTAAGGATGTGCGGACTGTAAAAATGTGCTGTTTCCTCCAATTTGAATAAGCATCTACACCAAAAAATTATATTTATGGGCTAATTAAAATCACCCAGGAATAAACCACAGCAGCCGTCAATGGATTCAATGCCTTATTAACAAGTTCCCATAGATAAGGTCAAAAGCGTGAGAAGGCCGACCCCAAAATAGAGGAAATTAGGCTAAGATTTAGATAGAATTTTGGTGATTCTTTGGGCAGGATCCTCAGGAAATTGAGGTTCACACAAGAAATACCACAAGAAATGCAACACAATAACTATAAAAAACAGTAGTGAAAAACTGCAAATGCACATTGGAAGGTACTAGTAGAAACAAGTGGAAAAGTTGTAATAATAAAAACAAGTAGCTTATTATGTTATAATATTATGATACTATAGTATGCACAATATGCACATATATATCAAGGTTATTACCGTTAACGAAAATGAACGAAATGATGAAAACTAAAATTGAAAAAACATTTTCGTTAACTGAAATAAATAAAAACTATAATTAAAAGAAAAAAATGATAACTAACTGAAACTGTATTGTGTGCTTACAAAGCGAACTAAAACGTATAAAAATTATGGATGAAATTCCCTTCGTTTTCGTCTTTGTCAATATTGATATAGGATAGAACATGTGAAAATTTTGTCTAAGATCAGCGGTATAAGAGAGGTATAGGAGTCAGGAGGCCAACGGTGAAAGTATGGAAAGTTTCAGTTTCGTTTTCATGTAAGGGATGTTGTGTATGGATCGCACCCCCACCTACATTACCCCTCTAACCTGCTATAGGGAATGTATCCATGGTACTGTACATATGTTTGTGTCTGTGCTCAGTCAGAGTCGCCCTAACCCCACCCCCAAATAAAATGTCCAGGGTAACGTCACTTATTTCTGTGAATAGGATGGAAGATAAAATATATGAAAAAACTGAAACTAATACTAAAACTAAACTAAACTAAACTAAAACTAAACATTCAGAAAAACAACAGCCAATAAAAACTAGCAAACCTGCTCTAAAAACTAATTAAAACTAACTGAATTCGAGAAAAAAAAGTCAAAAGTAAATAAAACTAAACTATAATTAAAAATCCAAAACTATTATAACCTTGATAGAGATAGAACGATAGATAGATAGAACGATAGATCGAACGATAGATCGATTGATAGATCAATAGATAGATATACACACACAAACACACTACCAGTCAAAAGTTTGGACACCCTGTATTTTCATGACTATGTACATTGTAGATTCTCACTGAAGGCATCAAAACTATGAATGAACACACATGGAATTATGTAGTTAAAAAAATGTGTCAAAACTTATTTTAGAATTTAGATTCTTCAAAATAGCTACCCTTTGCTTTGATTACTGCTTTGCACATTCTTGGCATTCTCTCCATGAGCTTCATGAGGTCGTCACCTGAAGTGTTTTCCAACAGTACTGATGGAGTTCCCAGCGATGCTGAGCACTTGTTGACCATCTGTGGTCCATCCCATGTCATTTAAATGAGAAGGTGAGTCCAAACTTTTGACTGGTAGTGTGTATATACATATATAGTTTAATAATTACAGGATATAAGTTATACTAAAGTGTTAGCAGTAATAGTAATATCACATATAATATAATATAATATAGCAGTAAAATACAAGTAATAATAATAACTTACTTCCTTGTGTTCTCGTTCTTTAGCAGTGCCTTGGCTTGCTGTTCACTAATGATGGTGGCTTTGACCTGTGGGGGGTTCATGTGCACGTTGAGCTTCCCCCCCACTAGGAGGCGCACCGTTGCGGCGAACTTGGTTTGGGTTTTCAGCACCTGTGGAGGCTGTTTCTCAATGATGAATGTGCTGTGAATGGAAAAAAGAATCCTTACAGTGAATGGCAGAAAGCCTTGTTGCTAAAGTGGTTTGAATGGTTTGGTTCATTTACAAGCATTTTTATTGCCTGGAACTGTAACTTCTAAAATTTTGGCCTGGAGGCTTTGCTAAACAGTATCCAGTGTTTCTTATGAATCCTTGAATCAGTGAGCAATAATCCATTTGACATGGTGTTAAAAATATGTCCTTTTTTTTATATAGACAATTATGGTTTGATGTGTTCAATTTGGTTCCCGTGTGTCTTATCAGTGTGGTTGTGTAACTTTGATTCAACAGGCTTATGAAACTTTATACATAAAGTGTTTTGGTGAAAAATGTTACATAAGTGTGTAGTACAATGAAAACTACACAGGGAACATTAAAGCAGTGCTGACCTTCAGATGTGAGAACATTAGCCTTTGAAAATGACCTTACCTGTAACCATGCACACTAATGAAAGGTCAGGAAAGTAATCACTGTTCATTTAACCAACAGGGTTAACAATTACTTCCTTTTTGTTTTTCCTGACAGTGTTGGGTTGCTTTTCCCCACATACTGTCCTTTTGATTACCGCATTAACACAAAAATGGGGAAGAAAAGTGAGACTGCAGATAGAGCCTAATGATTAAGCCTGCAGGCTCAAAGGGAGATGGAAAGTAAACACATACTGTTCTTATGTACCTACAAGCCCTCCAGCTGGCCTGTAGCTCAGCTAAGTGGTGATGAAACACTCTCCCATTCCCAGCCTACAACCTCTTAGGGCTTCAGGGTAATATAGAGAGGTTGTTGTTGAGGAAACAAACCCTGGGCTTGTACTGTGCGTGATAACGTCACCATCTGGGTGAAAGCTTGTCTGTGGCCAATCAGAAATCGCTGTGACAGTGACATAGTTTTTCAATTTGGGTCCTGCATTACGGGGTCCCTGCAGGGACTATCTTCTTGGAAAGTGGAGAGGACACTGTCAAAACTTCTCATTAGTTACTGTGAAGAGATCCACGTAAAGGCTAAAAGACCCTGGCAGATGTGCCTTTGAGCCAAAAAAAAAAAATCTATTCAACAAAGGTTTCATGTGCTTTTTCCTCTTCTCTTCAGATACAAGTTGTCTCTACAGGTTTCTCTGAGTGCATTAACTTCCATTAAGATTGAGTACATTTGCAATCTGTCTTGACTCCTTAGTCTTCCCTTTTCCTCATGTGAGTAGTCGTCAAGCCTTCTTCTCTTCCACTTGTGATTTAATTTCATATGGAGTGAATGGAGGTGTCATTACATAGTGGGCTGAATGTGGTTCCTGTACTGGCTCACCATTAGATCCAGTCTCAAGACATGTGGGCAGTGCATAATTTAACTTCAGTTTTATTACCTAGACCACAGGTGTCAAACTCATTTTCTTCCGGGGGGCCACATTCAGCCCACTTTAATCTGAAGTGGGCCGGACCAGTAAAATAATAGCATGATAACCAATAAATAACTCCAAATGGTTTTACTTCAAAAAATAACATTTAATTATGCCAATATTTTACACTGAAAAACTATCCAGACAAAAAGGATGTGAATAACCTGAAAAAAAAAAAAGGAATTTGTTAAGAAATATAAGTACAATTTTATCAATATTATGCCTCGACTTATCATTTATACATATGCATTATAGGTCAGATCTACATCAAACATTTAGTAACAGGCAGAATATTGTTAAAATTGCACTTAATTTTCTTTCGACATTTCAGGTTGTTCATATTTGTTCAAGTTATTCACATTTTAAAGGATAGTTTAACCTAAACATTTTCATAATGTAATGTTTTTTGCACTAAATCAAAGAGAAAAAATTGGTGTTGTCATTATTTATATGTTATTATGATATTATTTTTGAGTTTGATGCCCTAACTTGCACTTTGCAAATTAATCCTGTGGGCCGGATTTGGCCCCCGGGCTGTATGTTTGACACCTGTGACCTAGACTACAGGTGTCAAACATGTGGCCCGGGGGCCAAATCTGGCCCGCCAAAGGGTCCAGTCTGGCCCATAGGATGAATTTGTGAAGTGCAAAAATTACACTGAAGAAATTATCACTCAATGGTGTAAAAATCATTTTAATTCAGGTTCCATATACAGACTAATAAGATGTCATTTGGATCAGACCAGTAAAATATTATCATAATAACCTATAAATAATGACAAGTGCAGATTTTATCTCTGTTTTAGTGTAAAAAAAGTAAAATTACATGAAAATGTTTAAATTAACAAACTATCCTTTTACAAAAAAATGTGAATAACCTGAATATGAACATCCTGAAAAGTCTTAAGTGAAGTAAATGCAAGTTTACTAATATTCCGTTTGTTACTAAATGTTTTGTGTAATTGTAATGTAACTTGTAATGCACATGTGTAAATGATAAATTGATAAACCGAGGCAGAATATTGTTAAAATCGCACTTGTTCTTCTAAAGACATTTCAAGTTGTTCATGTTATTCAGATTTTTAAGGAAACGTTGTAGATATAAACATTATCATAACGTAAGTTTACTTTTTTCATTGTTCTTATTTTACTGTTCTGGCCCATTTGAGATCATATTGGGGTGAGTGTGGCCCCTGAACTAAAATGAGTTTAACACCCCTGACCTAGACCTTCATTTACATCTATTCTTTACCTAACCCAGACACTAAGGATAGGTTACATCAAATAAGGCTTATTTTAGGGTTAGTCATGAGTAATTCCAGACTTTAATTAAGCATCATTCTGAAGTATGTAGAATACCTGTGATCACCAGTCACACAAATACATCTTTTATCTACATTTCTAAGGATTTGGACCAACTGTAGTATGCAATGTGTATATAATGTATTTACATCCACAAAAGCCAGGTAAAACTTCACCTATGAAAATTTGTCTAGGAGAGTTGTGTGTGGCCCAATCCCAATTCTCATTTTCACCCTTAACCCTTGGCCCTTGCACTTGGCACTACCCCTTGAAACAGAGTTGCAAGGGATATCAATCAATCAATCTTTATTCATATAGTGCCAAATCATAACAAAAGTTATCTCATGACACTTTACATATCAAGTTGGTGGAAACCAGACTCTAAGCCAATTTACAGAAACTGAATAGAATCCTCCAGGAGCAAACACTTGCGACCGGTGACAGCGATAGGGGTTGAAATATTCCCCTATGAAATGAAACAAGTCATCGATGGCGCTACAAACAGATGCGACAACTTTGGTTGTGAAAGAATTCACCATGCCGTCAGCAACTGTTACTGTCTCTGCATGGGCTTTTGGCATTTTTTTTTTGCCACTATCAGCCGCAAACTGCAGAAATGTGATCTATAACACATTGAAACAGCACTAAAGAGACGATCAAATGATTAAGATATTTACAAAGAAAACACGTACATTTGCGTGTTTCTTTTGTCGCACTGCTGCACTCTTTTGCTGTGCTTGCCTCTAGTTTGCTGATGATTTGAACAGAATTATGGGAGATTTCTCATACCCCTCTGTTCATAGCAGAGGCGATTTCTCATAGACTGCAAGGGAAGCTTGGCTTCCCCTAAAATTATGAAAATTAAATGGTTAAATATGTTCGGTTGTGTTGACATTTCATTGACTACAAATGTGTTAGAACACGTTCATCTCACAGACTAGTTCGTTCAGAATCTTTATCACAAATCAATGGACTTGATGTTGTTCACTTCTCATACATTCCCGTTGTGCTGTTTTCTCATTCGATCTCTGCTCAGTGCATTTGCCCGTAGACGCTCAGCGTCCATGCACTTCAGTGGGATTGAGTGGAACAGTTTTCTTCATGGCCTCAAAACTGGACGGTAATTGGATAAATGCCATGATGTTGTCCCGCCCCCGGACATTTGGCGTCTCTGGGGGTGAATGGAGCTGTGGGCGGAGCTCGGCTGGGCTGGACGCTGAGATTCCACGTGCTGATTGGAGGATCAGTTGAAGGCTGAATCCCGTTTGATTGACAGCTATTTTGAGATCTACTCCTTCACTTGACACAGTTCAGTTTAATACCATTGCGCATTCTGCTGTGAAATCGAGAGAGAAACCACTCTGAAATTACTTGTTCATTTCTTGCACTGTAATAAAACACACTCATTGTACTTTCTTGTTTCAATTTAACATAATTTCAACGTCTTCTTGTTTACTTGGTACGATAAGGTCACTGACCATTTTCTTAAAAAGGAACGGAGGGCTGAATTTATGTTTAAATATCTGGACTTTTTTTTTGATGCAGGCCAACAATGAGCTTCCCCTGTCTGAAAGACGAGCAGTTGCCACAGGTTCATAGTGTGGTCTTAAAATATCTCAGTTTTGAGGGCCAAACCTTAGCCCTTCCCCTCCAACTCATCCAGAATGGAGACACCCCTACCCCTTCAAATTGGAGGGGCAGGGTTAAGTGGTAGGGCCAAAGGGGTTAAATGGGACTGGGCCACCGTCTAATCGGGGTCACCTTTATCTAATTTTTCAACTTATGTGAAATTCTGATTATCCAGGTCATATTTAACCCCCCCCCCCCAAAAAAAAAAAAAGGGGACTCTAAATGTCCTCAGAAGTGTTGCAGTCAGTGCAGGTCCTCACCTGGTGACCAGTGCTGAGATGATATCTGTGATCGTACTGTTGAGTTCGTTCAGCAGCTCTTCGATGGGCCCGGGGATGGGAAGCTGCTGTCTGAGATGTTCTGCTCTTCGGATCTGTTGCCTGTTCTGCCAGATAGTTTCCGCCAGCTTCTCACACCTGAACCCAGCAAAATACAAGACATATATAAACACATACATATATCAGGATTCATACAAGGTCAAATGTAATGTAGGTACAAATGTCGTTTTGTACTGTATTGTAATGTATTGTACAGTATTGTCTTTTAAGTAGTAATGTTTATTTTAGTCCTTGACATGTAGGCACAAATGTTGTTTTGTACTATATTGTGGTGCATTGAATTGTACTGTTTTGTAATGTATTACTCCACAGGTGTCAAACATGCGGCCCGGGGGCCAAATCCGGCCCGCCAGCAGGTCCAATCTGGCCCGCAGGATGAATTTGAGTGCAAGTGCAAGTTAGGGGATCAAACTCAAAAATAATATAATAACCTATAAATAATAACAACACCAATTTTTTCTCTTTGATTTAGTGCAAAAAACATTAAATTGTGAAAAGGTTTACATTAACAAACTTCCTTTAACAATAACATGTGAATAACTTGAACAAAATGAAGAAATGCAGAAAATTAAGTGCAATTTTAACAATTTTCTGCCTGTTACTAAATGTTCTGTGCATATGTATAAGTGATAAGTCGAGATATAATATTGACAAAATTGTACTTTTAATTCTTAACAAAATCTGTTTTTTCCAGGTTATTCCCATCGTTTTTGTTTGGATAGTTTGTAAATGTAAATATTGGCATAATTGAATGTTATTTTTTGCACTAAAACAATTTGGAGTTGTCATTATTTATTGGTTATCATGCTATTATTTGACTGGTCAGCCCACTTCAGATTAAACTGGGCTGAATGTGGCCCCGGAAAGAAAATGAGTTTGACACCCCTATATTACTCCGTCTTGCTCTGTACTGCACTTAATCTACTGTATTGCATGGATCACTGCTATTTATTTATTAAGTGGGGACTGCGGATGAAAATTAGCACTGACGCTAACTCCGGCATATTTACATGTTTATACTGAAATGGAATGTATAAATGTGTTCATTAATATGCACTATCCCGTCTAAATAAAGATATAATAATAATAATAATAATAATAATAATAATAATAATAATAAAATTCAAGCACTTTTAAGGGTCATTTTCAAATTTTTTTGAGCGCAACACCTTATTGCTGGGGTAAAACACATCTACAGGAATACATATACTCATGATTATTATGTT
Organism: Sphaeramia orbicularis; assembly: GCF_902148855.1. Taxonomy (NCBI): domain Eukaryota; kingdom Metazoa; phylum Chordata; class Actinopteri; order Kurtiformes; family Apogonidae; genus Sphaeramia; species Sphaeramia orbicularis. The sequence goes on along the minus strand of NC_043964.1, from coordinate 20,921,739 downwards.
TGTAAATTTGTTTTTGTAAATTTGTAAATAAGAACTGTGTACACATGCTGTGGTGTTTGTCACCACATTCAGATGGGCAATACAATTACATGGACTTGTACAAATGCAAAGAAATTTGAATAATACCTGTTTATATATGTATGAGTGTAAAGCAGTTTGATCGCTAAAATTATTGTACTTGTGGACATTTGAGACATTTGACTATTTATGATTGATTATATGTATGACAAGTTTTAAAAAAGTTCTTTTCTACTTTTCTAAGATGATGTATATTGCAGGTCATGTGTTATTGTGATCAGACACTGCATATAAAACACCTGTGTAATTGTACTTGTGGACGTTTGAAACATTTGACTGTTGATCATTTGATTGATTATACGTTTAAAAAAGAATTTTTTCTGTTTCTCTAAGATGACATGTATTGCAGGTCACGTGTTGTGGTTAGACACTGCATATAAAACACCTGTGTAAATCTATCTGTCCTCAGTCTGATGAAGAGCCTCGGCCCCAAACGTCACATGGTTAAATAAATGTTTTGGGAGCTCACAGGTTGTGTGGACCTTCCTTTATTTTTTCATTGTTTTTTTTGGAATCCTGCACACTTCTTATTTTTGGGATGTTCACCTCTTTTCATTATGCTGCAAACATCTAAAATTATGTTTCATAATAGCGAAAAGGTTGGAAATTGAAGGAAAACACAAAGTTTTATTTACCACTTGGTGTTCTTCAGACACACTCGTACCAAACCGAAGATTAAGATCAAAATGTACCTGGAGTTGACCTGAGAGCATCTGGTAATTTTCTTTTTTGACATAAAGTTTTATTTTTCACCTCTCTCTAATATTAACTCTAGCCAAAGCTACTTAAAGACTAGGGCTGTGTATTGGCAAGAATCTGGCGATACGATACAAATCACAATATTAGGACCACGATACAATATATCGCGATACATCACAATACTGTTAACAAGGCAATAATTTTTTGTTTGTTTTGTTTCTTCTTCTAAGATATTATTTCCTGGAAAAATTTAATAATACCAGAAATATGCACAAATACTAAGCACATTTTTATTTGATCAGAACAGGATTTAATACTATATCACAAAACTTTCCTCTGTAAAAATGACATTTTTTAAAATAAATAATAATAATAATAATAATAAATGAATGAATACATAAAATGTTGAAAGACATTACAGTTTCAGATCCTGCTCAAATGTTCATATTCTATTAGTTGTGAAATGAATGTATAGTGTTCAGTCACTGAATCATCCAACAACATAACATTGTTTTTGTGCGATCCCAACAAAGGAACTACCATCTGCCTCTTTCAGACAGTAAAAAGTGCTTTTAGGATGATTGAAATAACCATTATTTAACAAAAAAGTGTTATACATAAAAAAAAACAAAAACAAAAAACTACATGCACGACTACTACCTTTTTAGTACAAACAACAGAGCAAAACACCCATTTAAATAAATACCTACAAATATCGATATAGTACTTTCAAATATCGATAAAGTATCATGAAATGAAATATCATGATATACTGCCAAACTGATATTTTCTTACACCCCTATTAAAGACACATAAATAAATCACATCACAGAGTTATAATTGCAAGTGCTTTCAAGACCTTCAAGCATTTTCAAGGATTTCAAGCACCCTGATGTATAAAGACATATATATAAAATTGAAGGCCGGAGTTGACTGAAAGATAGATGAGGCTTTTAATCAACAGAAGTAGGAAATTTAAACCCAAAAAAGAAAGGAAACATGTCAAGCTGTCGAGCCTCTGTATCTACGCATGAGCCAATAAAAGCCTGGAAATAAACCCAGCAGTAGTCAGCTGCAACCTTGTAAACCTGTGACCTCTTGTTTGCGGGGAAGTCTAGCGGCTGTGATCTTGGTGGGAAGTGGAGATGGAACTCACCAGGACTGCAGGATGTCCAAGCCTCCCTCTGGCGGGCCCCCGTTGCCTGCCAGCTGTTGCCGTCTCTTCCATTGGATCAGCTCATCATCCAGAATGATGGTCTGCTGCTTCCTCAACAACTGCAGTGTTTTCTGGTGCTTCTCTGCCAGGTCCTGACGCATTCGGACACGCAAACAACATATGATTACAATAAATAACCACTGGACGATCGCTGTATTAGATGTAGTGTGTTTTTCCAAAGCGTATGCTGTAATACCAGTCTGTATTTCTGTAGTGTGTTGGCCTCTCGGGTCAGCCATGCCTCCACAGTGGCTCTTTTACTGAGGAGGGCAGGTTCCCGGAGCTGTCGGTCAGCAGGGGGCAGTGTGGCCAGGCTGGACAACTGAGCTGGAGGGGGGCAGGGGCAAAGTCATCCAAAAGGCAACAGGCGGGGATGAGTTGAGCAATGAGGTAAAAAGGAGTATTGATATTAAAACAAGGCCCATACACTGTGAATTCACCATTTGGACGACACAGGAAATCTTAATTCCACCACATAATCTCATAATTAGAATGACACACAACTACAGTTTTTTCACACTTATGTATATTTCTTTAATTATCATATTGACAAAATCTTGTCTAGTACATATTGTACAAATTTTTTGTTCTACTTTTGTGTCTTAATAAAGCGTTTTCATTTATTTATTTACTAATTACTTACGTATTTTTTTAATTTATTACTTACTTACTGATTTATTTATTATTTATTACCCCGCCCCTTGAAGGGGAGGCAAGGAGTATTGTTTTTGGTTCGGTTTGTTTGTCTAGCAGCAAAATTATTGGTTAAATTTATACCAAATTGGGTTTAGAGATTGCCAGTGACCCAGAATAGATGTCATTACATTTTGGGAAAAATAAGTCAAAATTTCAATTTTTAATACTTTCTAATAATTTTTAATACATTCTTTCAATCTTTTATTTCCCCATTTCCCCATGGGTGAAATTTCAAATGTCTGTAGCAGCAAAACTATTGGTTGAATTCATACCAAATTGGGTTTATAGATTGCCAGTGACCCAGAATAAATGTGATTACATTTTGAAAAATGTACATCAAAGTTCACACTTTTTATGAATTTTTTAAATCTTTTTTTTTTAATTTACTTATAATGGGTGAAATTTCATGTCTAAAAAAACATCAGTTTTGTTTTAATTTACTTCAAACTTCGCACATGTATAGAAGCAATTGATATGGTAACATCAGCACATGCATAGAAATGATGACATCAGCTGGATTGATGCCAAAACAAGCTACAATACTTGCAAGGGGTGGGCTTTGTTGTGCCTGGCACCACTTGTTAATTCATTACTTACTTATAACACCCAATAATTTACCCCTGGGATTAATCAAGTACTCTGATTCTGAACTGATTTCTTTGAATGGTGCGCCAACTGATGGCTAGGTAAAAGGTAGAATGCTCCAGATATTTGTTTTCCATTTTCCATAACCTTACAAACTGTGAAATGTGTGTAAAGATAGTTAATAGTGTAAAACACACAGTATGACACTTCTACTAAGGGTCTCTCATTCAAAACAATGATAGAAAAGAAAAAAAGGAGTTTCTAATCAGATTTGACCAAACAAATGGTTAAGACCCTTCTATTGGAAAACTATTTGTGATTAATAAGTTTCAGTGTTAACAAGTTCTTTAACAATCATCAGTTTGATAGAGGGCATACAGACTGGACTGGGTTTCACTGGAAAAAGGTCATGTGGTCTAATGAGTCCAGATTGACCCTGTTCCCCAGTGGTTGATTTAGGGATTACCCATCATGCTTTGTGCCTACAGTACAAGCCTATGGGGGCAGTGTCTTAGGCCAACTGAATGACAAAGTCTGAACATAGGTGGATTGTTTCTTTGCGGATGACACTGTGATATTCAGAGATGATAATGCCAGGATTCATCAGGATCAGTTTGTTAAAGAGTAGTTCAGGGGCATGAGACATTATTTTACACTTGGATTGACCACCAGAGTCCAGACCTGAACCCCTTTGAGAACCTTAATGCAGTGTTTTAACTCTTCATTATCAATAAAATATCTTAATTCTACTATAATAATAATAATAATAATAATAATAATAATAATGATACATTATACTATAATGTATAACAGTAAATTCATCTTGTGTAGTTCATGTAAAATGAAACCTTGGAGTTATTTTCACAACTATTTCTACAATAAACTTGGTAGAAATCATATTTATAGATGAGGTAATCTATGATGTATTATGGTTTTAATCGTATTACACAAATATTACTCATGGCAACAACTGAGGATTATTTTCTTTGCTGAATAATGTGTGGATTATATTTTGTTTGATTAATAATTTGTACTCAAGACCACCTGACAAATGGTGAGAAGTGTTTCCCAAAGTTCAAAACTAAATTCTTTGATTCACAAACCAACAACATTCTGTTAACGGTCACGGAGGAGGGAAGAAATTGAAAATATTCACATTTAAGAAGCTGGAAATTAGACTTTTCCAATTTAGCAGTCGACAGATATTCTTTTAATCACTGCAGCTCTAGGCTGAAGCATATTCCTGTTATGGTATTAATAATATGAAAGTTAATGCTACTGGAGGCTGTTTAATTAAATGGGATGGCACACCGTTGACAAACCACCAAATGTTAATTATTATTTGGAATAAAATGACTGTTCTGTGTTCTTGAATTTGAACATTGTGGAACCAAATGTCATTATATTATCATGAACACAAATTAAACATCACATTGGATCTCTCAATGCACAAAACATTTAGTAACAGGCATTATATTGTTAAAACTGCACTTCTTTTTCTTAAGGCATTTCATTGTGTTCATAGCGATTCAGCTAATACAGATTTTTTTGTGAAAAGATAAATATTTTCACAATTTGGAGATGTCATTATTTATAGGTAATCATATAATTATTATTTTTTTTTTTTATTTGAGATCACATTGGTCTGTATGAGGCTCCTGACCTAAAAGGAGTTTAACAGCCATGACTGTTAATATCTTCAGTGTAATTTTTGCACTTCCCCCAGGCTGGATTGGACCTTTTGACAGGCTGATTATTTAATATTTAATACCCCTGGTCTAGAGGTTTTGATCTATTTATTAATTTTTTTTTTTGTAAGATAATAGAAAGACAGTGAAGAAGAAAGTTTTCTTTAATGTCAGTAAATTGATCACATTATGAATGAAATGTTGAGACAATTTGATAATTAATTTGATAATTGATATAATTTGATGCTGAAATGTCACAAACAAACACAAACATTACCAGAATTACTGTCTCCTCACAGGTTGGTTATATTAGGGGAGCAATAACTAAGTCCATTATAACTTTTACTTGTTTGTTTTGCTTTCTTTTTTACTGCATGCTTTTTACCTACTCTATGTTCTTTGTAAGGTATCTTTTCTTTTCCGAAACAAAAGCAAAACTAGTGCTTAATTTATTTTCGTTTTAAAATAGAGGAATTAAAATTGAATTTCAAGGCGTTTTTCTTTTTCAGTGTCAAAACAGATAAACCAAATTCAAAAAACAGATTGATTTTTATTTTCTCTTCCTAATAACAAAAAATAAAGTACTATCTGAGAGAAATGGAAAAACGGACAAAAAAAACAGCCGTTTTTTTTTTCATTTTCTGAGACCAGATGTTGTCATTTTCAAGGAAAGAGCACTAATGCCTAGGTCATAAAGATTCTTACGAACGATAGGTTTGTACGAATCTTCCAGTTTGTACAAAATCTGGACATTGTAGACATGCTCCCTCTACAAATTACAACGAACATTAGATTTCATACAAACTGAAAGATTCGTACAAATCCATCATTTGCAAGAATCTTTGTGACATTAGTGCTCTTTCCTTGAAAACGACAACATCCGGCTTCAGAAAATGAAAAAAAAAAAACAGCCATTTTTCCATTTCTGTCAGGTAGTAACTTTCTTTTTTGTTATTACAAAGAGAAAATGAAAATCAGTCCGTTTTTTAAATTTGGTTTATCTGTTTTGACACTGAAAAAGAAAAACACCTTGAAATTCAAGTGTAATTCTTCAATTTTAAAGCAAAAATCAATTAAGCACTAGTTTTTCTTTTGTTTCTGAAAAGAAAATCCAATTACCAACACATACACTGACCCCAATGCCTAGGTCACAAAGATTCTTACGAACGATAGGTTTGTACAAATCTTCCAGTTTGTACAAAATCTAGACATAGCAGACATGCTCCCTCTACAAATGTAGACAAATTCCAGATTTCATACGAACTGGAAGATTTGTACAAACCCGTTGTTTGTAAGAATCTTTGTGACCTAGGCATTAGTGCTCTTTCCTGAAAAAAAAAAAAAAAAAAAAAATTGAATAAATAAATAAAATTTGCACTCCTTCCTTGAAAATGACAACATCTGGTTTCAGAAAATGGAAAAACCAGCCGTTTTTAGTCCGTTTTTCCATTTCTGTCAGGTAGCACCTTTCTTTTTGTTATTAGAAAGAGGAAAACGAAAATCAGTGTGTTTATTAAAATTTGGTTTATCTGTTCTGACACTGAAAAAGAAAGATGCCTTGAAATTCAATTTTAATTCCTCAATTTTAAAACCAAAATCAATTAAGCACTAGTTTTTTTTTTTGCTTCTGAAAAGAAAATCTAATTACCAAAAGATACACTGACCCCAATGCCTAGGTCACAAAGAATCTTACGAACAATGGGTTTGTACTCCAGATTTCATACAAACTAAATAAATAAATAAAATTAGCACTCTTTCCTTGAAAATGACAATATCCGGTCCCAGAAAATTTAAAAAAAAACAGGCGTTTTTGATCTGTTTTTCCATTTCTGTCAGGTCGAACATTTCTTTTTTGTTATTAGAAAGAGAAAATGAAAATCAATCTGTTTTTTTAAATTTGATTTATCTGTTTTGACACTGAAAAAGAAAAACGCCTTGAAATTTAACTTTAATTCTTCTATTTTAAAACAAAAATCAATTAAGCACTAGTTTTTCTTTTGTTTCTGAAAAGAAATTCAATTACCAAAACAAACACTGACCTGTGTATGCACTAAACCACTGAAGCAAACTCCTTGTAATGTGAACCCTGTTTACTTTCATGGTAATAAACATGATTCTGGTTCTGGTCCTCTGGTCTTACCCTGAATCCGGAGGCTCTCCTGGTACTGGATGATAAAGTACTCCTGGTTGTGCTGGAGCTTGCGCAGGTCATTCTCCGTGTCCTGGGTCAGCAGGCGAAGCTCCTCAAAAGCCTGGTTGATCTGTTGATACTTCTGAGACATGCTGTCCATCATCCCGCCCACCGGAGAACTCGACTACCAAGACACAAAAGCAGAGACAGAGTAAATGGTGTGTTTAGGAACTGGGATCGGTAATGCTGGTTTGGTTGTCGCTGGATTGTTTATTATAGTTGTTAATGGAATGAGGGATGGTAACAGAAACATAAAGCCGATCCAAAAATGTCACCGTCGGGTTTATTTGACTTTAGACTCACCACTGACCACATGTCTGATGGAAGCGCTGCAAATAGAGAAGGAGGAAATGCATTTGCTTATCATACTCTGGCAGACTGCACGGTCAGTTAAAGCTCTGAGGAGAACCACGGTGCACGTAAAGGTTCAAACTAAACAGGGTGGAATTCAATCAGTCCAAATATGCATTCCACTAATAGAAAAGGCATGTTGTGACTGGAAATCGATTCACCCCAGGAGTTACCGAGAGAGTCAGATGCTTTACGCACGGCTGCTTTATGGTTTTATAACTCACTGCTTTTTATTAACCGTGAATTGACTTCCACCTTATCGCGGTGCAGGAAATTACAGAAGGTTTGCTTTCACAAGGATATTCTGCAGCGTTTTTGTGATGAGTATGAGAGTGCAACAGCGTTAGTAAATATCCATAACAATGCGTGTGAATCTGCAGACCTGACAGAGAAAATGAGGAATCATCCTGTTGTTGCCCAATTACCCAATCTCTGAGTGGGTTACCATTATGTATTTGAGTTCCTGTTTGTGTTTGCAAGCTCTGTATGTAAAATCAATAATGCATGAATAAGCTGTTTATCTGTACAACTTCATATTTCAGTGTACAGTGTGAGTGCACTGCAAAAACATAAATCTTACCAAGTGTATTTTTCTCATTTCTAGTCAAAATATCTCATCACACTTAAAATAAGACATAAACACCTAAAGAGTAACTTTTCAGTGAGATATAAGAACTTATTTTTAGACAATAGTTCCTGAAAATCTTTTTTCAAGAAATTTTACTTGCTTGAATTAAGCAAAAAAAAAAAAAAAAAATCTTGAATTAAGTAAAAAAAAAAAGTGAAAATGATCTTGGTAAGATTTCTTGAAATAAGATTTTCAAGAACTATTGTCTAAAAATAAGTTTTATATCTCACTGAAAAGTCACTCTTTAGTTGATTAAGCCCTTTTTTAAGTGTGATGAGATATTTTGATTAAAAATGAGAAAATACACTTGGTAAGATTTGGATTTTTGCAGTGTGTTTGTCCCTGCATGTGTTTTACTCTTCCACATACACTGCAAAAATCCAAATCTTACCAAGTGTATTTTTCTCATTTCTAGTCAAAATATCTCATCACACTTAAAATAAGACATAATCACCTAAAGAGTAACTTTAATTGTTATATCTCACTGAAAAGTTACTCTTTAGGTGATCAGCGTTCAGTTTCTATGCTCCGTATATGTGGAACAAACTACCAGAAAATATCAGGTCTGCTGAGAGTCTGAGTTCTTTTAAGCCAAGGTTAAGACTCACCTGTTCACTGCTGCCTTTGACTAAAAGGCTTTTTACTTTTAAATTTTATATTCTCTTTTGAAACTCTCCACTGCAACTCTTACTTAATATGTGTGTATTTTTATGTTTTTGGGTTTTATGTGTTGTTTTCTCACTTGCTGTTTTTAATCACCTTTTACATGTTTCTTTTATAATGTTTAAATGTGTTTCTTTTCCCTTGTCGTTGTATTTCAGTGTCCTGTGTGAAGCACCTTGAATTGCCCTTGTTGCTAAAATGTGCCATACAAATAAACTTGCCTTGCCTTGATTTGTCTTATTTAAGTGTGGTGAGATATTTTGATTAGAAATGAAAACAATACACTTGGTAAGATTGCAGGACACAGCGTTATAAAAATAGCTTTGTTCCTGTTGCCGTCACTGAGCTCAATAAGAAATAGTGACATTGCACTTTACTAACTTATTTAGTTATTTATTCCTTTTTTTTTTTTTTTGTGCTCGATTTATTATTATGTGACTTCCAATTTTTAAATTTTTTATTTATTTGTATGTTCTTACTCAGGTTTTTATCCAGAATTCTTTTTATTGTTTTATCTGTTTTATCTTTTCTGGTTTTTATTGTGTTTTATTGCATCTTGTTTTATTTATTTGATCTCACCTATTTTATTTACTTATCCATGCTGCTATACCGATGAATGGTGGAACACTGAGCACTTTCTGTTTTGTTTTTTGTTTTGTCCTGTCTGTAAGCGTGATCAAGTGCCTGTCTTGCCGTGCTCAATGTAAGTGTTGTTGTAATGCCAAGGCAATCACCTAGACCGCAAAACAAATCTACCTACAGGTATAAATAAAGTAACCTTGACCTTGACCTTGACGATTAGGATTTTTACAGTGTGTGTCTCTGCATGTGTTTTACTCTTACACATACACTGCACAAATCAAAATCTTACCAAGTGTATTTTTCTCTTTTCTAGTCAAAATATCTCATCACACTTAAAATAAGACAATCACCTAAAGAGTAACTTTTCAGTGACATTTAAGAACTGAAATAAGATTTTCAAGATCTACTGTCTAAAAATAAGTTTTTATACATCACTGAAAAGTTACTCTTTAGGTGATTATGTCTTATTTTAAGTGTGATGAGATATTTTGACTAGAAATGAGAAAAATACACTTGGTAAGATGTGGATTTTTTTTCCAGCATATGCTCTGTACTCACATTTGTAGCCTCTCTGACGAGTCTCTGCTCCGTGTAGAGGATGTGTTTGATGCATCGGACCAACTCCAGAGGACAGCGGTCATACGTGCTCTGAAAGAGAAGGAGCACATGTGCCGTGTTAAGGCCTGTTAGCGCCTGACGAGCGGAGCAGCCACTGCACACAGGACTCGCCAATTTAGTCGCATCAAGGAAGCTCGCCAAATTCTGGAACCGACACGGCAGACACACTAAAAACCCATTACACAAGCCTAATGAGGCACGTCTCTGGAGCACGGCGCACTTCATATAGAGACATGAGACCCAGACTAATTAGCATACACACACATACACAATGTCACGCACATACCAGGGTTTGAGTAGTTTTGTGTTACAGTAATCTTTTTCACTTATAGGTACAGTAATGAGGTGCTGTTTCACTTTCAGGTGACTGGTGCTATTCATGTTGTTTCCTGTTGACGGTGAAATGTTAAGGTCAGCGCTGGGCATCGATATTACTGCTATATTCAAACTGAAATTTAGGACATACAGTACATTTAACCCTTTCATGCATGAAGTATGAGAACCTTAGTCAATTTTTTTTCTTCAGTGTTTCTATTCCTCTTTAGGCATGAAAAAAACAAAACAATACAATTGAAATTTTTTTTATGAATCTATTTTTCGTGAAGTTACAAAAATGTCCACTCAGCTGGACACCATGCGTTTAATTTTTGAAGCAAAGAAACATGTATTTAACCATTTCACGCATAGCGGTCACTACAGTGGACAGCTGATCAAAGGCGTTTTCTTGTATATTTATGGATTTGTTGTTTTGTGTATCATCCCATATGCTGCAATTCATACCATTAGTGTAACTTTTGCTGTTCTAGATAAACCTGATCTGCAGGAACATGTTTGAGTGTAAAAAATTGCTAATTGTTACTAGACTATAATAAACAGTTTTGTTTTGGTTTTTTTAAACAAAAAGTTGTTTGTTTGTTTTTTGCATATTATTTCCATGCAGGTATGTTAAAATGTGAGAAAACATCAGATTAGCAGCATTAAAAATGTTTTTATTTCATAGTTTTCACGCAGTATATCAGTAAATACATGTTTCTTTGCTTCTAAAATTAAACGCATGGTGTCCAGCTGAGTGGACATTTTTGTAACTCCATGATTAAATAGATTCCTAAAAAAATCCATCGCATTGTTTTTTTTATGCCTAAAGAGGAATAAAAACACTGGGAAAAAAACTTGACTAAAGTTCTCATAATTCATGCATGAAAGGGTTAAAACTCATTATCAGAAAGTGATATACTGTGTGAAAACTATGAAATAAAAACATTTTAATGCCACTTAATCTGAATTTCTCTCACATTTTTGTCATACTCTAATTCTAGTTATTACTCATTTCATGGAGATATGTCCTCCTGAGATCAAGGAAATGGACAATTTAGCTTTTTTACATTAACAAATTGTCTTGACTGGAAACTGCATAATGCAACAGTTTCTTCAGATGCATTTTTAAAATTATTTTTATTGATTGGTTGATTTTTTAATGGAATGTCCTTTGCAATGCACAGCATTTTTTAAGTAAAACTGTCAAACTTTTGTCCCCCACAGAAGACAAAATACATTGCTGGGTTTCAGGAGGATATGCAAAAAAAAAAAAAAAACCAAAAAATTTTGTTTCAGAAAACTGTTAATTACAGTCCAATAACAATTAGCAACTGATTTACACTAAACATGTTACTGCAGATCAGGTTTATCAAGAGCTTTTTCACATTTTAACATATTCAGTCATTACTCACTTCATGGAGGTAATACGCAAAAGAAAAAAAAAAAAAAAAAAAGTAAAAATGTGAGTCATATTGTTTCTAAAATGTCCCATCAGAAAGATTTTGAATACTGTGTTTTGACCCTAATCAAGATATTTTTCCCACGTGTTTTTATTCCTCTTTAGGCATGAAAAAAAAAAAAAAAACAGTGCGATTGACATTTTTTTATGAACCTATTTTTCATGGAGTTTCAAAAATATCCACTCAGCTGGACACCATGCATTTAATTTTGAAGCAAAGAAAAATTGTATTTACTGATATACTGAGTGAAACGATGATGTTTTTTTTTTTAAAAAAATGCTTGTTAAATTTTAACATACTCTAATATTAGTTATTACTCATTTTATGGAGATAATATGCAAAAAAAAAACAAAAAAAAAACAACCATTCTGTTTAAGAAAAATGGTTAATTACAGTCTATTAGCAATAACAAGCAATTGATTTACACTGAAACATGTTAGTGCAGATCAGGTTTATCCAGAACAGCAAAGTTACAGTAATTGTATGAATTGCAGTGTTTGGGATGATGCATAAGCTCCACTATGTTGGTTGATATGGAACTAAAACAACAAAACCCATGAATATATAAGAGAACAGCTGGAGAATATCTGTCCACTGGAGTGACCACCATGCATGAAAGGGTTAATACATCCGTTTCAATTCCCCACGCCATGTCAATTCATCATATAACACCATAGCAGAACGGCAGCTGTACGGCTTCAGTATGCAGCGAGTTATATAATATTGAAATATTATCTGCTCCCATACGTGCAATGGATAATGTACAGAGGGGACTTTATATAATCTATGGTCTATAAGTCTTTGCAGAGGTGGGTTGTTTATTATGTGTAACAAGGGAAGGTTGTGACTGAATAAATGTTGTGTTAGAGAACAGAATAGAGATTTTATGCACATCTCTCTAATAAGAAAACAATCAACAATATACAAGACTAAATAGAAGGGGACAACTGGGAGTAAACATGCCGTATGGATAGAAATTAAGAGCATCTGAATACATCGCTATCTTACAGTAATTATAAAAATAGGACCGATGGAACTGTAGCTCTCTGGCATGTTCTCTCAAGAATCAATAACAAGTTGAATTTTTGAGGTTGTTAGAGTCTTGAAGCAGGAGATCAATCTGCCAATAGAAGTGGGTGGTACTTTCATTTGAGGATACACAACAAATTAAATGAAAGTCCTTATATGACTTCCTATCAGTGCTCAAAAGTGATATCTGTAGCGTTTAATAAATTTGCTGAAAAACTCACTTTTTCTTCAATTTTCTCTCTTTTAATAGAATTTATCCTGTGAATCTACATGATCACTAAATGAAATGTAGGAAGATACCAGATTTTCACTGAATTACACAAAAATCAGAGGTTAATATTGTAATAAATAGAAGTCCCCAGAAAAATACTTCTAGTTCTTTAACCCTTACATGGATGAATTATGAGAACCTTAATCAAGATTTTTTTTTTCTTAGTGTTTTTATTCCTCTTTAGGCATGAAAAAAAAAAAAAAAATTTGTTTGAATTTTTTTTTTTTTTTTTTTTTTTTTTTAATCAACCTGTTTTTCATGGAGTTACAAAAATGTCCACTCAGCACACCATGAATTTTTTCTTGAAGCAAAGAAACATGTATTTAAAACCCAATATCATAAAGTGATATGAAAACAGTGAAATGAAACCATGTTTAATGCAGCTATCTGATGTTTTCTCACATTTTAACATATTCTAATACTAGTTTTACTCACTTCATGGAGATAATATGCAAAAAATAAATATTAACAATTGATTTCCACTCAAGAACCAATCAAGAACAGCAAAGTTACAATAATGGTATGAGCTGCAGTTTATGGGATGATGCATAAGTGTCCACTGTGTTGGTTGATATGGAACTAAAACAACAAAACCCATGAATATACAAGAGTAAAGCTGTAGAGTAACTGTCCACTGTAGTGACCACTATGCATGAAAGGGTTAAAGACTAACCTATATAAAAGCAAATTAAGAGAAAAAAAAAAAAAAAAAAAAATCCTGTGGGAAACATTTTCCCACTTTGCAGTATTTATTTCCTACAGAGCATGGTTGCAATTCAGGATTTAGGTTTATTTTGCACAGTCCAGCCATCCCCCTGTTTTCTCTGTCTGGGTTAAAGGAGGAGGGAGAAGAGGATAAACAAAAGGAACAGATCTATAAGCAGGGAGTGCATCATAAATAGCAGCGCTGACTGGCTACCGAGGCCTTCACTTTCCTCATTTTCTTCTTGTTCGCCTCATGGTGGATGCAGCCTGCTCTTAAACAGTTATGCTCAGTGGTCTCTTTCTAAGAATTACAGCCAAAGCAAACGTTTGAGTCCTGACCACTTGCTTATCATCTTGTCGCACTGTAGAGAGTCAAAATGAAAGGAGAATGAAGCCAGAGCAAAAGGAAGGTGAAATGTAAACCGTTTATGATCTGATTTTCTGCAGTATTTTTGACTGTTTTGTTGCTTAATAGGTGCTACTTTAAAGAAAAATCTCTTTAGCCGATAAGTCAATTGACACATTAAACCCAAATGCAACATTTATTTCCATACTGGCTTTTAGACTTTGATTAAGAGGCTTTTGGATTTGTTTTGCTTGGCTGATGAAACAGGCTACTGAAAGAGCTGCACAAATTACAAAATGGACACTGTTTATTCTCTGGTTTGCAGTTCGTCAGAGAGCCAAAGTATTAAAAGCTCAATATAATGGATTGAACCTGACATGATATGTCATACTTTTAATTTGTGCTTTCTTTGTTAATTTTGATCCTAAGGACCGATAATTGGAGGGTCTGCTCGTGTTGGTGTGTGTGTGTGTGTGTATCTGCACAGTTAATAAAATAAATAATAATAATAAATAGTAAAGCCCCTTTAAACTAGCATGTTCCTAAGTTTCATTTTGCATGTATTCACAGTTCCTAAAATCAAGTGTGGTTATTTCTTTCAATTAATGCAATTTTTTCACCTAAATTCTCCTAAATCCAGACCCTTAAATGGCAGCGTTGCATTTCTACATTATTCAACCAAATGTGTAGCCCTTTACAGCACCACTAAATTAAAAAGCTGTGAATGAAACAGGCATTTTAGCATCGCATGAATAAAACAATGGAGATGTGTTTTATTGAACTGATTCCAAGGATAGAAATCTGACTCTCAAAGCTAAAGTAGGAGCGATTTCTATGTTTATTTCATTATTAATCATCGTCTTTATTTAATTCACAGACATAAGCATGTATGTGAGTTGGAATAAACGAGTGTTCTGTATTTTTAAGAAAGCAAGGAATTCTAACTGAAATCTAGACAAATTTATAGTCCCGTGACAGGCAGAAGGAGAGGTAGTTCTTATAAAACTGGGTTGTATTCAGACTAAATGCTATTGATACTGTAGTGACTGTCAAAGTACTGAGGTTTGAGATCAACCCTCTAATCACAGGTGTCAAACATACAAAACCAGCCCACCTGGTCTTCTGTCTTTCAGAATTTTGAGAGTAGCTTAAAATTCTATGGAGGTTCTGGGCCTGTATTGCCAACTAGTACAGAAATCTGTCATACCTGCTGCCAGACAATAGTCTGGTTTTGTCTGTCTTTTATGTTTTGTTTGTCTCTTCCTGTTTTATTTTGTTAAGTTTTCCCTCATGTGTCGTGTCTGTCGTCTTTACTTCCTGTTCCCTGATCATCCTCACCTCTGACCTGATTACCTGTCTCCGCCCTGATTTGCTCCACCTGTGTCTAGTTGCTTCCCTCCCTTTTGTGTATTTAAACCCTGTCCTTTCCCTTGTCAGTCGCCAGTTTGTAACTCCAGTAGTTCAGACCAGCGTACTTGACCTCGTTGTTTGTTTGCTTGCCTGTTTTTGACCTGTTTTGGATTCCTCGGTTTCTGTCTTCTGCCTCCCTGTCGATTTTGTCTGCCTCATCTGATCTGGTTTTGACCTTCTCGCCCTGACTACCGG